>NC_056744.1:109899669-109912169 GCF_019279795.1 Protopterus annectens
TTTACAACATTTCATAAGCAGTATTAAGTGTTTCTCCTTTTCAAGTTAATATCTATAGCATAGCTAAGCAGTTCAACTGCATTCTGTACTATTTTTGTATAAGTCTAAAAACATTTATTGTTAAATTAACAAATAAGAATCTAAGTTATTGTTGCCAAAGAGATGTAAAGACTTTATGTGGCACCTATCTTTATTTAGTTTATAGCTTACAAAAGTATAGTTAGAATTGTTATGTAGAAAGGTAATGTCAGTAAAGTGCTAACCTGTTTTCTCATTGTTGAGAATGCGCCGTAGGCCAAAACCCAGTAAGTCATGGTACTCTCTCTAGGGATGGGACTGCAGAGATATAGTACTGTTTTTAATTTATCTTTCCTTGTATCCTAAAACACCTTAACCCATCCTGTCCCAGAGTTAGGTGCCATACCATGCATTAACGTGCCTAGAAAATAAGGAAGGAAGAGTTTCAGAGACAAAACAAGACAGTCATTCCTTTTGGATTGTTTGCAAAAGATTATGGCACAGATTCCCACAACAAACGCCGTGTACTATATTATGTTCCACTGAGTAATTCAATAGGAATAACCACCTAAGACTGTGTGATTCTTCACCAGGTCATATGTAGCTCTGTACCACAAGCTGCACCTACTACTGCTGTAAAACTGATCACGTTAGCGTCTTGTCAGATGCCAGTAAATTTTTGTGAAAATGGGTACACTGCAGTTCTGGGCATTACTGTGAATGCAGATTTACAGTTTAGAAAGCAGGAATGAACAAGCCAGGGACCAAGCATTTCTGTAATTAATGATGCCTGGATACAATCTGCTCACTTGGCTGATTCTCCCTTCTATAGAGCAGCTAATGAACTGCAGGACAACGTGCCAGGATGGTACAGTCTAGGGCATATAGGAAATTAGAATAAGAAAATAATTTCTTTCTGTTAATGGCACCCACCCTCATGGGATGCCTCACCACAGAGGTTTATGTTTTTATTGCTGTAAACGTAGACACTGAGACTGTTTCAGACAATACATTATCTTGTTGTTTCTCCTCTGGATAACATTCAGATTGTTTTGATGAGCATCTTTAATACTTTATGAAAACAACAAAAAAAAGATTGTGCCCTGTAATAGTGCAAAACTGCTTCAGGGGTTATATTTTCGGAGGTGCTTTTAAGCCTCACTGTTTCACACTCTGTGGCAGATCCTGTAGACACTGACTGTCGGTAATTTCTGTAGAAAACCTCATCCCATTTGACAGATGGCAAAACAGCTGACCCTCCACCAAACATGACAGCTTACTTTTCTTTCCTTCTTTCTAGAAGAATTTGATTTCCTCCTGTGCAGCTTGGCAAGCTGTATGACATAGAAACTATGCAAATGGCAAATGATGGTTTCTTTCACATTTAAGTATCTTGGTAGTTTGACATGGAAAGACTTGCAAATGCAATGTCAGAGTTACCTAAGAATTTTGTACAGTTAAGGCTGTTGGCAGATGTACTACTGATAAGTTGAACATTTCAGGGATTGCCTTTACCTCATCTGATCAGCTGACATTACAAACGGTGATGAATAATGTCTGTAAGGTGTTCTTTAAAGGGCCAGAGGCCACAGATGAACATGTGTTTATGAAAAAGAAAGCAATAAAGGATAGGGTTATGTCAATTTATTTATCACTGTAAAAATCAGGGTTCATGTCAGCATATATACATTACAAGAGATACTTTTGTGAAATGGAACTAGTCCCCTCAAAGAAAGTAGAGAGAATTTTAGCTACCAGAATTACATCAAAAAGAAGCTGATCAAAGTCTTACAGAAAGTATATATTTCTACCCCTTGATTGTCTTGGCTGCTGTAAGAAAAGTGAGTGTCTAGTGTGTCCCATATTTTGATAGTCAAAGGGCAAGTTTCTACCTTTACAATGTACCCATCCTACTTTGCTTTCCAGGCCTCAGTCCGGGGTCATGTTGTATATACAAGGGCCAGAAAAGTGTCTCAAGAATATGTACTTTTGCAGTCACTTTAGCTGGTGGTTTTACTAGTGTTGCCTGATAATAGAAAAGGGATGACCTTCTCGTGGTTCAGCCCTGTATTGGTTTTGTTATTTTTGATACAATTTATTATATGTTTATCTATATATGACTTCTTAGAGTGGTAGTCAGGGTAATCCATTTCAGACTCAGGCTTTCCACTTCCAGAAATTATCCTTTCCATTCTACCTCCCATAGTAAGTCAAAAGAACATTTACAGGTACTTTGTGGTTTAGAAGCAGTTCTTAAAGGGGGATTCCAGGTTCTTCATTAGAACCTTAAAATGCTCAGAGGTCACGTATGTCTGCTTGTTGGACTTTTACCACGTTTTTTATCATTTTCAGTCCATTTGTCCCAGACCATTCAGTACATAATGGTTATTTTAATTTGCTGTCATGTTGCTTTGACTCTGTGTGCCTTGGTTCTTTAAATGTTTTTAGATAGTTGACTGAGAGCTGGGGTATCTTAGATGGTTGCGGAGAAGTTGTGTAACTTGTCTGTTATGAGACTTAATAGACTATTTATTCAGCCATCCAGTCACTAATGAGCAGCCCTTCTCAGAGGTGATTTAATTTGCTGAGAGTAGCAGTAAAAGTATGACCTAGTTTCCAACCCTTTAGCTAGCTCTATTGATTCTTCTGGGTTGTATCCCTACTAGTGGCTGAAAGTGCACCTGGAAACCATCTCTGTATTCTGCATGCAGAAAAAGTAAGTTATCAGGTAACAGTAGCCACCGATAGACTTTATGGTTGGGTACTGCCTTTTGAATTTGTGTATAGATTAGAGATACTGCATGACATGGCTTTTTTTAGTTATCTCATTGGCCAAAAACATCAGATTGTTCCAAACGGTTTTGTTGTTGTTCACATCCTATAAAAATGTCTTTGCAGAATGAATCTATCAATTCTGATATGTGTTTTCCTTACTATTCTGCACCCTTGATGTTGCTGGACAGTTACCAAGGCTTTAGATGAGGGAAAGGAGGTCCACACAGCCTACCTAGACCTCGCAAAGGCTTTCAACACCATTCCCCACTCTGGTGTTATGGACAAGCTCACCAGCCTGAACATAAACCCCTATGTCATGAGATGGGTTGCCAATTGGTGCATGCATAGAACCCACATGGTGAGAGTTGCAGGCTCTAGGCCTGACTCTAAACCTGTTACAAGTGGCGTCCCCCAGGCCTCAGTCCTGGGACCCCTCCTGTTCGGCATATACTTCTCAGAGGTACAGGCAAGCACAGGAGGACTATGGCTGACCAAGTTCGCAGACGACTGCAAACCGGGGACCATAATTGACTCTCCGGCTGATACAGACATCCCTCAGAAGGGTCTCACTGAGATGGATATCTGGTGTCAAAATCATGGCCTCAAGCTAAATGCCAAAAAGTGCATAGTCATCCCCTTTGGAAAAAACAAAGTACCTGCAAACTACCACATGCGTGTTTGTCCGCTAAATACAGAAAATGTAATAAGGGCTCTGTGGACCCAAGTAGATAGTAATCTCTTCTTTGATAATCATATTGCCAAGGTGGTTAGAAAATCCTTCTATGTGGCCCACCTAACCACAAAAGGGTTTGCATCTAGAGCAAAAGAGGTTATTGTGCCCCTCTACTCATCACTCATTAGACCCATCATAGATTACAACGCCCCATTTGGGATTTACCTTACAAGACACCTGCAACAGCTGGAAAGACCACAGAAGTACCTCACCAAGAGGATTACTGGCTTCAAACAGGTGCCGTATGCAGCCCGACTGAAGAAACTCCAGCTGTACTCAGTTGCATACCGCTTACTCAGAGGTGATCTCTGCCTGACATACAAGGCCATGTCCAACCCAGAATTGATGGACATGCTCCACCTAAAAAAAAAACAAATCCCCGACAGCCACACGCTCTAGGGATCTAAATCTCACCACAGTGATAAATAGGACATGCTGGAGGGATAGATTCCTGTCCCAGAGACTCCCCATGCTTTGGAACAGGATTCCAATCTACATTAGGCAGAGCTCCTCACTAACACTCTTCAAGACACACCTTAACGAGTGGATGGGAAACAGAAAATTTACCCCGGGTATCACTGCAGTGGCTCTGCTGGACAGAGGCACAGTGTACTAATGGCTCTGCTGGACAGAGGCACAGGGAACTAATCTAAGGGGGTGGTGAAAGCCAACACATTCTGGCTAGGCTTATAGATGCCCTCAGGCAGATAGACTAATACATACCTTTGAACCTATGAACCTATGCAGCGCATTTCTTCAAACAAGTTTTGCAAGGAATTCAATTGATCTGTCTGTTCCCGCATATGGTGATGAATGAGTCCTTAAAAGTTTTGTGGGGGTATACCCAGTCATTTCTGATTTGTACAACAGTTTCCCTTGCCACTATAAAGTACTTTTTTGTGTGATATGTATTCTGCATACATATTAAATACGTAGCAAGTCCACTAAAGATCATACTGGAAGTATCTATCTGTGTAGCAATAATAAGGTACTCTGAATGTAGTTACCTTGTTTTATGACTCATCTGTTCCCTTTGAATTTTAATTTCTGTCTTTGAAGTAGAACATATGGTGACCTTGACATAATCAATATGCTAACCCCTCAGAAATGGATGTGTACAGCATAACTTACATGGTACAGGTATGTGCCTGGATTAATCTGTATGGCTTGAGTTACATGGTATATGCTGGAATAATCTGTATAGTGTGGTTTACATAGCATATGCTTGGATTAATCTGTACAGCATGACTTACGTGATATATATCACTAAAGGATGACCTTTTGAACACTATTGTTCAATTTTCTAAGGGGTTTTAGGTTCATAAACTGTCCAGTGTGGCCATCCTCATGCTTGGCATTAGCCCTCTGAGATCCACACACAGTTTAATTGCTTACCTGTTCCCACTATCACATAATAACATATAGATTGCTGATGTGGGCCCCAACTTCCTACTGGTCTGGAACTATGATACCTAGTAGACATGCAGTTTCCTGGTGAGGTAGTGTAACCCACTTTTAATTTCTGTGCTGCCATAGACACCAAGAGATCCCTGTGCAGTGCTTAGGATGTTACAGCATCTACCTTACATGCACATACCTGGAAGTCTCAAACTTTGCTGTTTTCGCTGTGATTTTGTTTTCAAATTAGTATAACAATTGCCGTTTAAGTATTTTAATAATGGAGCAATTTTTGTAGCTGCAATTAATTCTGTTAGATGGGTGGGCTTCACTTCTTAGGCATGGTTTTACCAGAGGGTTAATAAATATATTATGTTCCCGAATGGAAAGAGGCTTCTTAAGTTGGATCTCAGGTGGCGTCTGCCCTTCGTTGTAGTACACAAATCATCAAAAAGCTCGTTGGCTGTTTATCATGTCTTACTGCTGCTGCTGCTGCTACAAGAAGCCACCCTTGTGAACGACTTCTACTTTAATTATCCTGTTGCAAAGAAATACCCGAGATCTCAGAGAATATTCTGCAACATCATATCAGAAGTGCAAAACCCACAGTTTTGGACAATAAAGTCCGTCTTGTGAAATCATCAAGCCAATGTTTACTTTTGCTGTTATACCACTGTAGCATTTTTGCTGGGGATTGTTTCTTATATCACCAAAATGTGGAGCTGTGCCTCTCAGACCCTTAAGTACTTGTATTAACTTCATGGCTTCTATGTCTAGGAGTAGAGGGAGTACACACAGGTACCACAACCTTGGACTTGGTATATATTCCGTCTGCTTGTATTTCCAAGCTCATTATTCCAAGCATCACTGTTCTTGTCCTGGGAATTTCATCAGGAGCATGCTATTCCTAAGGAATACACATCATTAATTGCTGAGCCCATGAATACCCATGTTCAGAAGATATGCAGGGTTTAAATATCTTTATTTTAAATTACATATAGCAATGGTGCTAATTTTGTGTAAAGGAGCATTGCTTTTTAGCATCTTTTTCTTAGATGCCAAAACTGACTTTTGTGATTAGATATGCAGATGAGTACAAAACTGGGAGATGGCACTTATTCCTTATAAGCAGTGTGTAATGTTACACATGAATGGTGCTATATAAATTACCTTGTCTTTCCTATGAAATATTTCAGCAGTGTGGCCTTTGCCACCCCCTTCCCCTCCCCCAGATTCACATATTTAACTGTAGGGCTGCAGGTAAGAATTAACAAAGTAGTAAAAGACCTCAGAGTCCTTGGATATTATAGCCTTTCATTTGATACCAATAAATTATAGCCAGTACCATCCACAAGACATATGTGCCCACCCAATCCTCTTTGGATTTGACAGCTGCACCTGACAAGTAATTGCTCCTCTGTGCACAGCTGTTGTCAGGTCTGTTGTAGAATACTACACCATCTTCTCTAACTTACTCACCCACCATCTGGTTTAGTTGGAAAATGCATAATGATTCTTTACAGAGAGAATTGAAAGGCTTTGTTGCTTGTCTTAGAGCTAAAGACCTGATTAACTTTCTCTTTTCAATGATTTTACTGCCTTCGCAGAGTAGGCTTATATCTGACATATAGAGCATTTCAAGACCTCTTCCTTTTTGAAATCGTCTTATTAGAATGCTCCCTTATGACTTGAACACAAGAAGATACTCAGCCTCAGTAACAGTTAATACCACAATACTGTGAAGTCTGAAAACGTTACATCTCAAACATTTCCATGCCTATGGAATGACTTTCCTGAGCCCATCACTCCATACCTTCAAGAAGGATGACTACATTGGCATCTATATTTTCCAGCATGAAGTTTAGGTGTGTCAAGCTGTCTGAAAATTAATAGGTCGTAAACTTGTTCACCGAACCTACGCACTGCTTCACCTATGTTTCATAGAGTTTAAATCGACTAAAGTTTCAGGTGGAAGAAACAAGACAGTCAAAGATACAGCTTTATGAAACATCTAAAAAAAAGCATATTTTCAAGGGAGGCAAGTCCCTGTACTCTCACTACAACTACCATATATGGATGATGAGCACTGGAGCAAACATCAGTAGAATGACAACCACTGTTTGGTGACACAGACAGGTGGTTGGCAGGTGTGCAAGGTCGACAGTCCCTAAATAGAGGAATATTTTCTTTCCACAGGGACTGTGCTGTTGCAGAGTTAGTAAATATACTTAGAAGGGGGTGCAGGGTGCAGCCCCTCCCCCCTTCAAAAGCATTTGCTATTGATTGAGACTACTCCAAGCAGATTGTAACTCCCGAAACATGCACAGAAATGTTGATACCTCTGACTTCTCTGTTATTACATTGATCTACAGGGTGTCAAGGCACTTGACGTTCACTCCAGTAACCTACACCATATATATATATATATATATATATATATATATATATATATATATATATAGAGAGAGAGAGAGAGAGATACATATATTTAAATATACACACATACAAAATGTCAGAGTTGCACAACTGTGAACAAAGGATAAAAACTCATACATAATGACTCACTGCTGGCATACAAGTAGAAACTGTTCTGACAGTGATTTCTAATACAAAGGAAAAAAGGAGCTTGTGGAGATCAATATCAAGAAACTGAATTTTGAAAAAGTAAATGCCATTTGAATCAGTTCAGTGATTTCTGTTCCTCAGTTGAAGGTGTGTGCCTTTACAGAAAGTAAAATGCTTCTATACCTCTAGATGAGTACTGATAGTTCTACTCCTTACAGCCATACTAACAATTTACTATGGTCCCTTTTTGAAAATATGCATTTACACCCCCCCCCCGAGAATCTAAAGAATCTGTTCTATGAACTCTGCAAGATCGTCTGGATAATTTTATTTTGAATAGGTGTGAACTACATAGCTCACCTATAAGTACAGTTATATGTTATAACCCAGCTCAGTCAAGAGTTAATGTCAGAAGGAAAATAAATATTGTAAGCAACGTTTTTTTTTTTTTTTTTGGTCAGAGACTCTTATTAACTTATGTCTTCATAGTGTTTGCAGGCTAATCCCCAGTGAGTGTTTTTTTTTTCTTTTGTGGAGGGACTTTTCCCATGTTGTAATTGTTTTCCTGTGATTCTGATTCTGTACTGATTTATGAGCTGATTTGTATCTTTGTTCTTTTTACATTCTGTAGTGTAATGTAGTTGTACTCCTGTGATTCTGATTCTGTACTGATTTATGAGCTGGCTTGTATCTCTGTTCTTTTTACATTCTGTAGTGTAATGTAATTGTATTCCTGTGATTCTGATTCTGTACTGATTTATGAGCTGGTTTGTATCTCTGTTCTTTTTTCATTCTGTAGTGTAATGTCTGTTTCTAGAGAGCATTGCGTGCATCAGCAAACAGACGAACATAACAGAATATTTAGGATAGAATTAATGAAGGCAGCAAAATGAAAGCAAGGGTGGTGATAGACACACAACTGATGAAAATATGATTGAGTAATTTATTTTATGGAATTAGAAATGGCCAAACAACTTCACAAATAAAATATGTGGTACATAAATATGGCAAATCATTATATCCTTGAAAATATGAGTATTTGAGAAGAAGTATCGTAATGAACTGCTTCATGCAAGACAAACAGTGGGTAGGACACACTTGGAATAGACCAAACAACTACAGTAAAATCAGTGTTTGTTTAGATTGGGAAGACCCCACCCCACCCAATGCAATATTTTTGGCAGGTGTTGACTGTGATACACAGCCTGTAATTGTTCTAATGAGTAAGATTTTTCCCTTTTTTCCTTATCACCATGCAGTAAAATTCTGCCTTTCCTTTCTGCTGATGATTTCCTCATCTGCTGCCTCCATGAGGCACCAAGCACACTCTCAACCTTCTTTTTCCTTTCTTTCAGCAATTGATTTAGCAGTGACATCATAAAATAAGACTTTCATTTCTTAGCACCTGATTTAATTATTTGAAATTTGCCTACGTCAAAAAGTCAACGGGAAGACTGGTAATTTGCTGCTGCATTCTAATTTATTAATTTCTGAGCAAAGACATGTATTAGACACGGAACAGATCTGCCATTATGTAGGAAGTGGTTGTTAATAATTTGGTTGACTTGTGACTTTCTGAACTGGTCCTGCATCTTTTGATTCAAAAGGAACAGGGACACATTTGATTCAACTCTTTGTTACCCCACAGTCATTCTCTATATTGTATATAAATATTTTATCAACTTTAGAGATTATAAAAGATAAGTATGACATATTTTAACCTGTTAATTCTAGTGCTGTCTTAAAAGCTGCTAGTAAGACTCTATCTCATTTACATGCACTTTTTATTTCCATTATTGTGCAATCTTTGGGGGGAGTCACTTCCCTCATTCAGCTGTTGCATATTTAGCCCAAATATATGTAGTAGTCCTGCCTCTGCATCAGATGGTGTCTACACTAAGGAATGAAAGGAAATGTAGCAATAGTAGGATATGGCTATAAGTTCCACTTTTGCTAAGTTGCAGCACAACATATATAGCCCAGTATCTGTAGCACTGAAGAAGGGTTATTATTCCACTATAATTCCCCCATGCCCCAATGAGTGCCTTATTGTGATTTTGAGTTCAGTCACTTTTAGCAAAATATTTGCCTTTGTAAAAATCAGGGACACTGGTTTACCATTTTCAGGGAAACTACCAGAAAATTCTAAAATTTGGACTGTCTTGAGTACTAGAAAAATTATGATATTTCAAGGAAATTGTTATTTTAGGGTAGAGTACTCATTCACCATAACCTGTATTTCTTCTTATATTTACTAGTTGTAAACTGCTAATTTTTTTTTAATGTTCTGTACATATCTGTTTTTATTTTTCATATACGTACAGATGAATTTGCAATCATGACAACTCTCAGAAACTACACTAAAGAATCTTGACTATAATTCCAGGAATTTCAGTTCACGAAAGCAGAATTTCATTTTTGTAATAAACATAAATCCATGACCCTGTTAAAAATGTTACTGTTAACTGTGATTATGTTAAGATAAAACCCCATCTAAAAGCTGTTATTGGCCAGCCATAATCCAGCTTTCTTTTTGCCCATGTATAAGTCAAGTAATTTTAATTTATGTGAGCAGCTGTTTTTTGTTTTTTTTTTTGAGGGGGGGATAAACAACACTTTAAAGCTGAACACATCCATACAGCTGAATGTCTCGTATTCTATTACTATAGTTTACAGTAGTTTACTATTCAGGAGAAAACAGTTATATTACTAAGCACAACGTTAAGTTGCTTAATGCTGAATGTGATACAGAAGTTAAAACATTTCTTCTCATCTTTTTCTAAGGATTTATTAAGATACTATTGCTTAATAACCAACATTAGAATTGAATATTTGCAATTCTACTGTTATTCCCCCCCAAGCAGATTGATGAGAGTTTGTATTTAAAGCAATTTGTTTATTTTACTTTGACCGTGTTCCACCTTTAAGAAGAAGCTCTGTGTTTCATCATTTCCATAAATTATATTTAGATTGGCCACTGTTGACAAGGTCACCCTGCTGTTAACATTACTCTCTTGAATTTAAGACAAAAAATTCAAATGTTATTAAAAATCGCAAAACTGTTAAATGTAATTAAAATAATTATTGTGGATATGGTTTCTTGGGTTCCCAAATGGGGCATAACTTGTGAAGAATGTTGATATCCCAAAGATTTAAATGACAAATATTCCTGCATGCACTATATTAGCCCACAGACCAAACCTAATATATTGTAGTTTATATTAACGTTGAAAAAGTTTCCTTGTTTCAGCATCATTCTAAATGTGCAAGTAACTAACTAGGAAATGTTGCCATGGCTAAATTAGTAAAAATATGCCAATGCCCTACTTGCAGCTGAAAAAATATATACATTTTCCACCATTAGTCACCTCTGTGGTCCATAAATACAGAACTATGTCCTTTACTTCAAATAAAGTCCCAGTCCTTTACTCGTCAGCTGTCATTTTGATGATCCTTTAGGTTAAAAATACCTTTAACTTTGTAAGTGTACAATATTCCTCTAGAAAGCAAGTCCAGTGGTAACACACATCGATTATAGAGTGTACACTGTATCCAACACATCTGAAATTGTTCAAGAAAAATCCTAAGAGCTGTAATTGGTGGAGGTGTTTCTGAAAGTGATAGAAAAGTACATTTTGTTTAAATACCACAGTTATTTTTTTCTTTTAATTTCAGTCTTAAATCCTGCTGCTCTAGTGAAAAATGTATTGTTTAATTGTGGCTGATAAACACTGTATTGTTAATATTTTTTTTAAGAATGTGTGATCTTTTGTTGTATTTATTAAACAGAAAAAGAACATTTCTTTTAAAATGTTTTACAAGCTGTGTTTGATAAATATTTTTAACCATGTTGATGGGGAGGGGTGCATTCTTTGTGATTTAATTCATCTTTTTATTAATAAAGACTACAAGACTATTGCCTAATGATTTTAAAATACTGACAGGAGCGACAATAGTTTGCAGAAAAGTGAAATTTTCTGTAACATGCAAATGTGGTAAAACATCTCTACATCCACTGTGGCCCAAATCTGCATTTCTTTAGTTCATTTCCATTGACTGTGGAGCAGCTACAGAGATCCTTAATAAGTTACTTTTTTATGAAAATAAATGTGCCGTTATAGCTTTGTCTGAATACTGGGTACTTTCTTGAAATACTTCCATAGGATGTAGGGAAAGCTGCGGACCATGAAAAAGACAACCCATAACTCTCTTTGTTTTCACTTTTACATAGAGGTTACAACATTTTTTGTTAGTGGATTTAATCTCTAATGCTGCTGTGTGAATTCATTTACAGAGCTGTATCACAAACACTGTAAAGTAACAGTGGACCTTCAGAATAATTTGAATGGTATAAAGTCTTTACATGCAAAAGCAAAGCCACTGTAGAAGCTAATTTGATCACCAATTTTCTTTGCTTGGTACAGGTTGGATGTTAGAAGTATAGACTGATATCAATGTGACTAGTGACCCCCGTATCTGGTTTTAAATAAATAAAGTGCTGCTATTCATTTTATATGAATCTACAGCAAATAGTATTCTTTCAGTCAATATCTGCCTAATTCAGTGCAGGATCACAGGGAATCCAAAGCCTAACCTGGTACTGGGTGGATGCAAGGTATTGAAGCTCTTCCTTTATAGAATGTTGATCCATTGTGGGAAACACCAACCAACCAATCCCCCCCCCCCACACACACACACACACAAATACCTGGGCCTAGGGTGGGCATGTAGACTCTACACAGAAGGCACAACAGACAAAAAACTAAAATCGAGATGGTGGAAATGCAAGTGCTGGGATGCAGTGGTAACCGTTGTGCTGTCTCTCCCCAGTAAGTACATAACAGTGTGTGAATTAGTAAGCAGCCTAAATACTGCATACATGGTCTCTATTTGATCTGTTAGTCCTTTGCATTCTCAGTATTTAAAAAAGACACTGTAAATTGTCACAGCCACTAGAGATCTTGAAATTCCGAAATATCTTCATTTGCATTCATTCTGTTTTTTGTTTCCA
>NC_056744.1:109917169-109932169 GCF_019279795.1 Protopterus annectens
CCGGAGCACATACAGTAAACATCACATGGACATACCATTAACTGGACTCATCAATATGTAAACTAACTGAGTTACCCATGTGACTGCAGTATGGAGTAACAGCTGTAGTGTACTCCACGTACAAAATGACATAACACGTGTACAAATCCCAGATGGCCATATGTTAAATGCAGTGACCGTCGTGCATGTTCCCGGTCCCACGTCCTGCAAGGGATGTAACGTAATCCCGAAGGCACGAGTAATGCATGTCGGATGCAGGTCATCAGATCATATGTTTAGCACATGTTACCGGGAATATGCATTGCCCACTGCTGGTAAGCGACGTTTAAATATGACTATATGGATATGCGCAAAACAGGGATAAGCTACTCCGAATATCGCGCAGATCACGGTGAATGATGTCCAGAACAGGTGAAACCAGCATTATTTACCCCTGTACTAATAGCGCCTGCTCTGAAGGGTAAAACGACCACTGCCAGGTGTAGAACATGCAATCATGTATAGAATCACCTAACACTATTGCTAGGCAAGATGTACCTATGGTAGGGTTGCCACCTCTTCAAAGTACTAATGTGGGACATACGTCAGATGTCTGCAGGCCGACACATACACCCGGCCAGTACGGAAAGCAGAACTGCACTGTTTTGCCTAGATAAAAGCTCATTCTTGTAATGTTTACTTACTTATTCTGTTTGTTGGTTCAGATACAGAATAACTGTTTTATGCGATTATTACATAAACTATAGGAAATAAGTATGTTCTAAAATCACAGGACATTTGCCATGTTTACAAATATTTTGCAGGACACAACTGCCCAAAGAGGGACTGTCCCTCGCAGAGTGGGACAGCTGGCAACCCTAACCTATGGCAGGTGTGTAATGTGACAGGTACAGACACAAACGTGCGGAGTCCAGGAAACAGTATACACCAACAAGTACACAATGAAAGGTGTAGCTTGCCTGTCACTTTCCCGTCAGATATATATATATATATATATATATATATATATATATATATATATATATATATATATATATATATATACACATATATACATATATATAATACAGATAGAAAGGGCGATAGAGTGATATATGTTGATATATACGGATTCAGCGATATCTGCAAATATATATAGATAGGTCAACGACATTCATAATACCTTGGAGGTACAAATACTTAGGATACCGCCAACTATGGAATGTGTAACATACCGACATGCGTAACCACGAGGCTGAAAGACCGAAAGAGAACAGTACAACCGCGAGTAATAGTATGATGATATGAATGGATAATTCGTTACCGCTGCCGGTGTTGCGGTCCACGTAGGTACTGTGTTCAACTGTGTGTGTGAGTGCCGTAGTCTGTGTATGTGTGTGTTGAGGGTGCTGTGTGCATCCCCGTGTGACTGTAATGTGTGTGTGTGTTTGCATCATGTGTCTGCTAGTGCCAACTCGGAGGTAGATGATTACGGTAGGTGTGGGTATAGCTAGCCGTAGGCATACGGTCACCACCTGTCCCACATTAGGAGGGACAGCCCCTCCCTGGGCAGGTGTGTCCTGACATAAAACATTACAAAGGGCAAATGTCCGAGATCGTAGGACATTAATATGTCCCATACATAATGTAATAGTTGCATTAAATAGTTATGCCTGTATGTAAGAAACGTGAATGTTACATGCAATATGATAAGTAGCCAAAGTCCAACAACAATAGGTATGTATTGAGGATAAAAGTATGTGCTATCCTGTGTACTGACCGTGGCTATGTGTTGGCCTGTAAACACCGCTGTGTGTCCCGGAAGTGTCCAACAATGGCCATATGAAAAGGTGTCAACCCATGGCAAAGAGGTTCTGTTACCAACACAACCGCAATGACTGCAAATATCTGGGACAGAAATACACGGGATAGCTGTCATGTAGACATATCCCTTTACATATCGCTGCAATTCCGGAGGTATGGAAGTATCAACCTCACCTGCATACTATATAGAAACCAATTAACAATGGCCCAATGTACAATCCCATAACATAAGTCTACTAACTGATAGCTCTTTAATAAGGGATGGAGCCCACACACATATATATGGAATATGTAGAAATGCAAGCCCCACAAACCTGTATATGGTACGTACACCCACCGACATCTCCCACACTAGAAACTATAGCAATACAGACTGTAATAACAGCACAAACATCCAGTCAGTCAATTACAACTGCAGAACCGTCGACATACCTTGTGAGAGACACAATTAAAGGCGCCATGCAAAATTGCAGCCATTGTATAATGGAACAAACGGCGATGTTACAGGTTTTGTTTGCAATAGTCCGTTAACAGACGTTGGGATGACAGGTACACCCACATGTTGAACCACATACTCTAGCTGTCACACACAATCCACGGGGGACATGAATCCAAAGTATACTTGTCTCTATGCATAGCAGTTGCAATTACACATAACAAAATGCAATACAGGCCGTCTCCCCGAAGGTAGGGCAAATGGCCAATGCCCAAGTGGAGAAGTCAATTATACCCCACTGTTGCCGCGTAATTGGTGAATGTAGTAGCTGCAAAGCTGATATGCAAGTAATTAGTCACTCAGAATCACCAATAGGCGGCAGGAAACCACATGTTACAGGTATCGACGTATATAAGGAAGACTTGCCAGACATTCAAACCGTATGCTCATACAAAATACCCGTGTAAGCAGTGTGAGAGAGATAGAGACGAAAGTACGTAACGATAACAAGGTATGTAGAACACTCGGTATGTAAGTATATGTATAGCATGTTTTGTATTAATTATTTACTGTATGTATAGCTCGTTTTGCATTAATTAAAAGTGTCCGCAATGCATAACGTGGGAAAAGGTATTTATGTAGTGATGTCTTGCTGAGCATACTTAAGCTTGTAGAAACTGTGCATCCAGCTGTGGGCCACAAGGTACACATCACAGACACCACAAGGGATGCTACATGAGGGCTTTAAACAGAACAATTACATACAACCCGCCGTCAGTGGTAGGGTATGTCCAACAAGTACGTGCCATAGCCGGGGATAGTATATGTTGATATACTGTCACAGTAGGCATGTGTATGGGCATATAACGACAATGACATGTCTAAGGTGGTCCCGCTGTGCAAGTATGCTTTGCATTATGGGATACTATGTAAAATATGTGTAATGTATAGTATTGTAGGTAGATATGTCAGATATTCTACACAGCATAACAGGCATATCATGCATACCACAGGTATCGTCTATTGGCATGTACAATAACAGGATACATATGGCTTGTAGGCATGGGACATTGTAATAGCATGATAGCTAATCTAAATGGAAGGGCTACCAAGTAACCATGCACAAAGGACATGTAATAGCTTCACAGGTTCATAGTGGGGTACTATGCAGTCTGGCAAGTCTATGTGTAAGCACAACCACAGTGTTCACACCAGTGGCACCTCTCTAGGGTAGTGTCCTGTGATCAGCAGAGCCATGTGTTACCTGCACCTCTGCACAGTACAGCCACTGCAGTGATCCCTGGCATACATGTGTGTCCCAAACACCAAGGGAGGTATCACATGAACAGTGCTACTGAGTGTCCCTGCGTGATGTACATAGGAGTCATGTTCCAAAGCATGGTGAGTGTCCGGTTTGGGAATGTAACCCTCAAGCACATCCCACTCATTGTTGCGTGTGCACATATCCATGAGCATGTTGCTCACAGTGGCATCTGCGTATGTCGCGTATGTGGAGTATATCCATTAATATTGTTGTGGACATGGGCCCTGTCTGTTCAGCAGAGGTCACCCCTGAGTATGTAGTATGCAAATGTGTACAGACGTGGTGTCCGTAGTTCAGCCGCATACCTTAGCTGTCAGAGCTCAATAAACATCATGGCGTGTTAATGTTGTGGTATGTAAAGCTGTAGCTGTTGTGTAAGGTACACCCTAAATGGGGTGGTGTACCCTTGAATGTGTGTAGAAGTCTTGAGTTCAGAGGTACAATGGGTGCCTATGTAGCAGCTACACACCCAGTACAGATAAGTGTGGCCATGTAGAAGGATATCCACGCCACAGTGGCAATACGGTAATCACAGGAGTGGGTGTGACATACGTGTGTACTACAAACATGTACAATGTGACATGTATGTAGGGGACTTCCACCTATGTGATAGTGGGTGAATGGTGTAATGCAAAGGTGATGTCCATGGACCTTGTGTCATGCAGCTTGAGGCCATGATATTCATATCAGGTATCTGTCACAGTGACACCCATATGGATGGAGTCAGTATCAGCTGGTGGATCAATCATGGTGCTTTGTATGCAGGGGTTTGTAAAGCTAGGCATGGAAAGTCCCTCTGTGCTAGCCTGTACCTCAGGGAAGCATATACTGAACATGAGGGGCCCTATGACTGAGGACTGTGGTATGCCAAATGTAACTGAAATGCAGTAGGTACTATGGTATGCTACCCTCATTGTGTGTCCTGTCCATGAGCCACGTTGCATAACATCCTGAGACATAGGGTCCGCTGTGCAGGTGGATGTGTATGTTCTCAATACCAGAATGGAGAACGGTGCTGAGAGGCAATTAGAGGACAATGTAGGATGTGTGGACTTCCGTACCATCATCAACTACCCTGGTAACTGTATGAAAGGAGTCCACCAGGTGTAGGGGCCATGCTCTGGCCCTAACAAGTCCACCCGGGTGGCATCAAAGGACCGGAGCCCAACAATGTCTCTGTGAATGACGTCCTTGATGATGTGCCCCATAGCCATGCAGAACAGTCCAGTCAGGTGTGTAGGACTATAGTCCCACTCGTGCATTGTGGTGCCACCTGTGTGGAGTGTGATGAATGTTGCTGTGTGCCATTCAGGGGCCACAATGTCTGATACAAGGCTATTACTGAATATGGTGGCCTAGTGGGGAGACATGTCATTCAGAGGTTTGTGGACATCACGGCCTGGGACTTTGGAAGGTGACATGGGGCCAGTGTCCCAGGACATATAGAGTGCAGGTTAGTACTGTGTAGGTGTGACCGCAGGGACACCGCAATGTTCCTGCATGGATTGTGGCCCTGTAGTGAGTGAGAGGGTGTAATGTTAGCATTGAATCCATCCACCAGCATGTTGCCAACATCACCTGGGTCTGTAATGTTCCTGAGTGACTGTTGTATGTGAGAGCAGATGTGGGTATTGCCAGTGACTACTGACATACCACCATAATGCCTTGTGGTACACCCCGGAATGTGTCGCAGTAATGTTTACGTAGCTAGTCATGGAGTATGTGATGAGGGATCCCGTGGCCCTACCGAGGCTGACCAGTGAGCTACCCCACCCATGGGATTGTACACCACTGTGCAACAGCCTCCACCTGTTGTTGTACATTATGTCCATGGAACTTGACCACCAGAGTGGCGTCTGTTATCTGGTGTGTACCATCATGGCTCTGTGTGGCATAGCATGATCCATGCAGTCATGTACATGCTACTGAAGTGCACTGGGGTGTGTTGCAGCATTTGTATGTGCAATGTCCATCTGCACGGGTGTCATGACATTAACAACCGCTGTCATAAGACGTCTGTAGTAGGTGTTGTAGTACTCATGTACTGTGTATGCCGTGAAGGGTGTGGTGCCGGGATGTGGCTAACAAGGTTGATTAGCATATGTTCGGAATCCACCAATGAGGGGATGACCACAGGTGTGGAACACCAGTCACATGTTGGTAGTGTTCATGTCAAGGTTAATGTTGGTCTTGGAGGTGGTGTGTATGGGTTTATCCAGCCGAGTGGAGGTTATGACTCATGGATGTGTCAGTACATGAGTGGCTATCCCAGTTAAGTGTGGGTTAGTGTCAGTCACACATCAGTAGTAGCTGTCTGAGCCCTACTGTCCAGTACACCAACAAATGAGGTCTGGTAACCGTGGGGTATGTAGTGGAATCTGTAGCTTGTTACAATGTGTATAGTGGTTCCGGACACAGTTAGTTGCATGTGGAGCACCTCTGATGCATTGTGCTAAGTAACTAGCCAGGATGTGTGTACAACATAGTGGGATGTGGGAACACCTCAGCTGTGGGTGTGCCAGTCCAGGTATGTGCCTGAAAGGTATGGTCTGTCTATAACCTGTCATTGCAGGTGTGCTCTGCAGAGCCGAGAGGCAGGTCCCAGTCACTGCAGAGATATTGGAGTGGTGCATTCTAAGGTGTGCCTTGCCTGCGTGCATCACAGAGGAAGATGCAAGCATTGTGTCACATGACCCCATGTCTTGCTTGCCAGTTCCCATTCTGCCGGTGACTGTTATTGGAAACTGTGCAAGACAGGCAGTATAGAAGCAGCAAGAGCCTTACATGTGAGCTGTACTCCCAGGGCTGACAGGTGCAGGTCATCTGTGCCAAAGCATTGTGTTTGACCAGGTCAGTCAAAGCGGACAGATACCAGATGCCTGTGGAATGACAGCAGAAGCATAGGCAACTGTTGAAGTGACACAGTCAGTCATTGTACAGTGGTATCGGGTCTGGATGAATGCATAATGCTCCCCAGGGCTTGGCCCACACCTTCAGGGCTACAAGACTGGTGAGCTATTGCATGTCCCTGCACACGTAGTCTGTGAAGTGGCATCTCAGGGCAGTCACACTAACATGGAGAATGACAAGTCACAGCATACCTGGTGAGGTGTGGCATGGGTGCATAGGTTATGTTGCAGAACCAGTTACCCGACAGCAAGATGTAAGCGACTATCGCCTTGTGTAGCCTGCTGTGTGGAACTGCAGTGTGACCGCCTACAGAGTCACCTATGACTGGTGTGTTGTGTATGTTATAACACACTATTGGCTGTATGTGATGGGCACACATGAGTCTGTGGGCTATAAGTTGGTGATGTTGTGTTCCATATGGGGGCTTCCTCTGGTGCCTACACAGAGTATGGAGAGGTACTGCACACGTTGTCCTTGTATGTGTGCCCTGTGGTGGAGATCATGTGAGACTATGTGATGAGTGGGGTGTGTTGCGAATGTTACACATCCCCACATGACTGTCAGGTGCAGTCAGGGTTGGTGACAGCATTACCCCCAGCAGGGCTGCATAAGTGCATCCCCCACAGGCTGTAGTGTCGTATGTCGGGAGGTGAGCATTGAATGTGTACATGAGACAATTGCTCTATTGCCACATGTACGACATATCCATCTTATAGACAGGCAATAGCACTGGTACGTGACAGTTGGACATGCCTGTATATACAACCATGTCTCACAGGATATGTGAGTTACGTGTGTACAACAGTTGTTGTACCATAAGCAAGCTGGAAATCTTAGCACAGCCAGTGTACCTGTGGGAAATGGTGTGGAATGGGTGCTATATTAATCAGTAGCTCATGACATGCTCACAAGTTCTGTACAAGTGCCTAGCATGACCATAAAATACAGATAGGGTGTTGGATAATATCAACCCACAAGTGGTGACGACAGTCATAATGTGTGGCACCACACTATAACCCTGCTGAGTATGGTGTGCATGTCCATGAACCATTATCACTGTAGATGTTAGCAGTACAGATGTACAAGACAGTACGGATGTTTGATTACAAATACCTTTGTATGTCACAGGAGTGTTCTACCAGTGGCCTGTTGACAGACTCACAACTACAAATGGTGCCAGAGTGACATGTGCATATCACACCAGTGCCAGCTACAGTAGAACAGGGTTAATGTGTTGTACTCCACCCTCATTGTAGCCCATACCACACAGACAAATGTTAGGCATCTGTGTATGTAAGGATGTGAATGGCCATGACCTATGAGGAATAGCTGTGTCAGTGTTGTGAACAACATACGGAATGGGCTGTGTGGGTGAGGTGTGTGACATATGTGCACATTCTGATGGATGATATCAGCATTGTCACCGCTAGGTGAACATCCCTGTACCCATTAACTACCACCTAGGCTGTGGTCATCATTATGGACACTGTGTAAGGGATGGTGCTGTGCAGTACACCTCCCTGACTTGGTGACGTCTCCAGGCCCCTTAGGTAGTCATACGAGGTACCCATGTCATGACAGGGTGCCATCCATGAGCACGGAGATCATTGGACAGGCATATACAGCACTGGGGTGACCAATATTGGATCACATATCACCTTTAAGGGGTAATGGCCATGCGTGTATGGGCGATACCAGCCTTCACAATCCTCACCTCCACTATGCAGCATGCTGTCTACCTTGCATAAAGACATCTGCTACACCATGATGATGGACATGCTACATGTCCATATCCTGATCTGTAAGATATATGTCATGGACATCCACCATCCGAATACTAGGATCGCCACATGCTGGACAGATCCCTGTGCCATACATGTGACATACTCCCGCCAAACCATGCAACCCTGTCCATCAAAGCTGCACATGTCATCCCAGTCATACATGGTGTGATGGCCGCATGGTAGATGTAGTATCAACTGTCTGGATCAGTAATGTGGCACTGATGCACCTCGCGGTGACATAATGGCTGTCTGTTACAGCTAGGAAACCTTGCCCATACATGCTATGGTTCATAAGCATCCCTGCGAATGACGTCCGACTAACCATTGTCCCATGTCTATCACATGTGCAACACAGGCGATCCGTGGCAGGATGTTGAACAGCTGTACAGTGCTGTGTAGATGTATATGGCAAAACACATGCATGTACAGGTTTCCATGCGTATGTGTGCATTGTCACTGCTCAAGTCCATTAAGGCTGTGTCTGTGTTGATATGTGACATATACACAGCATCAAGGTCAACAGCATTACCGTGGACACATCCAGGCATGTGCAGATAGGTAAGAACACCAGTGCAGGCAAATAGACATGCCCACATCAAGACAGCATTCACATGGAGTATGAACACTGTAATGAGGTGACACACATATATGGTGATGATATCCAATGCACAACGGGTGTTACATGTGTGTGACACAAACACGTCAGTCATGTCCGTGTCATGATGATTTGCAAAGATAACTGTGCAGATGTACTAGATGTCATAGAAATGTATGTGCAGCAGTATCTCTGTACATCTCTGAAACTGTGACCTGTCACCATCATTATGTCTTACAGATAATGCCTCGTACACGCCTTCCGGCATACAGCCGCCAGGAGGATGATGTCCTCATCCTGTACCTCCATGAGAACTACGAGGTGTTGTTCAGCCATGTGCCACAGCATGCCCAGCAGCGGGACGACCTGTGGCAGGATCTTCGCAGGAGGGTGAACAATGTGGGTGGCCATAACCGCACCTACCAGCAGGTGCGCAGACACTGCACGGACTTGATACGACATGCAAAACAGCGTGCCACTGCAATTGCCAGGGAACAAGGTGGAACAGGTGGTGGGCCACCAACCCAGCCCCCACTCACACACACCGAGGAGCTACTGGCCAGTCTGGGGACACCCTCAGAACAGCATCCAGAAACTCTAGCTGCCATCGTGGAGGTGGGTGTCTCCCAACCAATGAGCCTGGAGTTGCCTGGTAAGTCAGTACTGCACATATGGCTATTATATCCCATTTAGTTGCATGTGTCACTGTACATTATGTAAAGTAACAACATATGCAAGGTATGTGGACACACAAGCTGCATACTACAGTATGCTACCCTGTGTATGCACACATGTGCATACTATATGCTATTATACAGGCGAATGTGTTAACATGCACAGTGCACCCTGTGGCTGTCATACAGTCATGGATAATGTTCATACTGCTGTGTCACCCCTATACAGGTACCTCTGGCGTGCCGCACAGACATGAGTCCGTTGCAGGTAAGACTGTCATCAGTATCAGGCATGTTAAAGCATAGATCTATTTGCCATGTGGCCAGTTAACACTTGCACACTTGATGTTCATTCCAGTCATGATATACAGGTTGCAGCACCCATCATTCACACAGGCCACCCATGTGCAATATATACAAATGAAATGATACACCAACTTGAAACCACAGTATTTGTCATTGCTACATGTGTGGTCAGCTGTGCATACAACGGTGGAGGTGTTCTACAATGGAGGCATATGTAGTATGCATTGGAACAACATGTGTGGTACGCAAACAGTACCACACAGTGAGCTGTGATATGGGCAGCCCACAGGTGTCACCATTGTGTTGTATGCCCCTGCATTGGGTGCACACATTGTGATGTGCCATCTGACATGTCCCAGACATGTAGTGTTCTGGCTGCAATATTGTCACACTATCCCATGACCCATACCCCACATACCAAACATACAACCCATTGTCTGCATAGCCCTGTGGATGGTGACATATCTGACATCTATGGGTGTATGTCATATGGGACAACACAGACATGTGAGATAGATGGCCATCACACACATTTGGCCAACACATGTGCACACATGGCCATGGGGGATGGCCAGAGACATGTAGCCACACAGTAGATGTGATGTGTATACACCCTGTTGCACATTGTCCACACATGGTCCACTTATAGCCTTAGTTGACTGATTATACAGTTGATGTGGTACACTGGACATCCTAACAGCCTGTGCACAGCTAGTGGAGGTGTCACTGAAGTCTACCATATAAGATCAGTTGCACATCACGACTGTGTCATAGCATGACAGTAGTCACCTGTACAGCTTCCACAGACATTGACACCACATCAGGCCACAGATACTGTACATTTCCCTTGCTGCTGTAGGACATCACCGTTAGCTGTGCACCTCGTGTGTGTGGTACATCAATGTCATGTGGAAAATGGTGAATTGACATGTCCGCTATGTGTGGACATGGTTGCCAGGCAGCTAAGACCCTGTAGTTGTTGTGCAGGGGTGTCAGCTGTAGGCCTCCAGTGACCTGTCACTTGACACAGCATGGTTTGGTGTGTATACACCTCAGCATCGTGGGTCACAATCCACAGTTATGTCATGGGTATGCATGCAGTTATGGCTATGCAATGTGTACATATTATGCATTGTACAGCAATATAGATGCCTCAAGATGCCATGCAATGGCACAGTGTCTGTACTTCACACTGTATAGCAATGTAGATGGCTCACACTACCCTTCCATGCTCATGCACATTTGCTAAACATGCATTCTATCTGTAGGGCATACAGACAACACCACAATGTGATGCCCATTATGATGCTGTACATGTGTCAGGACACCATTGTGTCAGACATGTATGCATGTTAATGCACACGTCAGCAGAGTACATGTCAAGGTCACATCAGCCATGTGTACTGTGATCCTGTTCTGGTCCACATGGTGTATCACGGGGATGCATGCATACTACCATGATTGTGTGAACTGCATGGCTACTGATATGACACCTGCTTGCTGTAGTGTGCACCCCAGGGAGGTATGCTTACTAACACTATTAATGTCCGAGCTGCATGCCCTCTGCTGTACCACAGGCATGCTGCATGCCATCTGTCAAATCACATGCATGGTGTGTGTGTGTGTGTGTGTGTGTGTGTGTGTGTGTGTGTGTGTGTGTCTGTGTGTGTGTGTGTGTGTGTGTGTCTGTGTGTCTGTGTCTATTGTAATTTAGAGTCTTTCTTTGCATTCACAGGTGATGTAGGTGCGTTACCCTCCTGCGGTCCATCTGATGTTAGTGTCCCCACAGATACTAGCAGTGATGAACATATGCATGAGGTACAGGCAGGGTTGTCAGGGGCTGAATCTGTGCCAACGGTTGCCATCCCAGCTATGTCCCCTCTTCCCGCACACAGTTCTGCTGCCAACACATACCGCATCACCAGTGGCCATAGAGGAAGGACAGTCAGCGTCTGTTAGCATGGAACAGGAATGTGTGGTGGCTACAGAAGGTGTGTCTACACACCATGGTGTCAGTGTAATGACTGCAGATGTGCCACACAGGCATGTGGCCGGTGCTGCTCGTAGGAGGACCTCTGGCAGACATGCACCTGCAGGACAGAGCGCAGCAGCTGGTATCACCAGACGCATGTTCCAGACTGTAATGGCGGCACAGGCACGTGCTGAACGGCACACCAGGGAAGGGCAGAGGCTGCAGAGGGCTGCTATCCATACCCTAAATAACAACATCCAGGCATTGGCAAATGCTCAACAGCAGATTGCTGATGTTCTTGACAGGCGATTGGGTGACATGGTTGGAATCCTTGACCGTGGCATGGCAATCCGCGTGAGCTGTCTGTGCTGGAACATCTGGTAGGAGTGAGGCGTAGGCCACGTGGACGTAGGCCAGCCACACCACCTAGTGCAGGTCAACGTGAGTGTGCCACCTCACATGCCCGCTCCCATAGTGCCGGTAGCAGTAGCAGTGCAGCTGGTGCTGCGCTGTCCACACCAGGACACAGCAGGCCACGTGGACGTGGCCCTGGATGTTCCCAGTGGGGACACGGTTCCAGTGGACATGTGTCGTCGGACAGTAGCCAATCTGTACCTCCGCCTGGTAGTGCCCGTGCAACCCCTGGCAGGCACAGGTCACGTGGCCGTGACACAGTGAGCTGTACAACCTGGTCTGTACAATCTGGAGCTGTCAATAATACCCCGTGTAGGCCTCACAAAAGGCAGAACTGTGTGCACACATACACGCACACAGCAAAGACATCTGTAGGGCACAACAACAACCACATGCATACTGAACAGACATGTCCAATCATATCACTGGCCTTTACCCACACACATGATGTCATCCATTGGTGCAGCCTATGCCCTGGCAAACATTATCACCCTGTGCATATGATGAAGCCTGTGCCGCATCCCTGTCATCCACACCATCGGTGCAGGGACATGCTCAAATGGTCTGATGCACAGGGTGAACAGAATAGTGAGAAGTGTAATTTACATTAGTTGTGTAAGAATAGTGAGAGAAGTGTATATTACAATAGTTGTGTGAGAATAGTGAGAGACGTGTATATTACATTAGTTGTGTACTGTTGACACGCACCAGACATACCATGTAGTACAGGTTTAGCATGCATTGTTATATGTTCACAGTATGTGTCATGGTAACAACAGTAACAGTATGTTGGTAATGATGCCCTGGTTCCCTCCTTATGGTCTACTTGCATGTGCCTACAGGTAGCACTGTTTGCAGTCTCCCATGTGTAACTGTGGAGTACTCACAGGCACATATGGCAATATCAGCATGCTAAACGTAGCCTCAGCCTGACTGTCTGAAAGTCTAACATACCACAGATGTCCACACATATACTGATCCAGAAGCATGTGGGCAGTTTAATAGGCTACAGTGGCTAGAGATGTGACATCCATACCAGGTCACATCACAGGTATGTTGACATGGTGCAGGGGTTGTACACAGCGGTCTGGCCAATGATAATGTTAGAGGCCACTTGATAGCATGAGGCCTCACTGTGTAGCAGTAATACCCTGTCACATTACAGGAACATGCTCACACTAATGGGGTCAACAACACTATAACACACACCCCATAGTGTTGAGGTGAGGACCCTTGCCTATGTGGTCATCACCCTCACAGTACTGTGCACCCACACAATGTGACACAGAGAAAGAACATGTACAGGTAGCCAGTGCGGCTGAGACCGATGGCATCAACAGGGTAGTGGACTGCATCACCATGAGGGGTTAGGGATCCTGTGTGTTCTGTATGGTAGCATACACCCTCACTCCATGCACCAGACAGCCATACATACCTACATACACACACACACACACACACTGTGGAGACCACAAATGTCATACACATTTGGATAGCTGATGTGTGTGATACACACACCACACCTGCCTACGTCATGCTTTCCACACTGCAGTATGTACAGATCTCTACAACAGTGTACAGGGGTGTGTGACAATTGGGTTGTATTCCACACCATATGTGGCATATATGGTCACACAAGCAAACACACATGGCAGTACTGTGAATGATACACCTGCTATATGATGATACGTCTGACAGACATGCAGCAGTATTGGCCGCATTATGTGTACCAACGCTACCTTCGGCAATTGTGCTGCTATATGCACACGGGAGGATGTAAGTGTTACAGGTGTCAAGTGACGTACTGTCGGTAACACCTGACCGCTGTGTAGGTGTTATGTCTCCACCATCAAGTAACGGTAACATAGCGTACTGTTTGCACATGTCATGGTTGGATGGCGTGTGACACACCTGTGAGCCGTCCCTGGCAAACATCCATCTACACAGGTGCATCACCACTTTATGTACACACATCCATCCATACCTGCTGTACATCCTACCGTACTGTCAGTATGTCACCATATACAAGTGTCAATTATGGGGCTGCATTGCAGCTGCATGTTGTAGTTAGGCACAGATGAGTTACTTACATCAGCTACTGTACATGCATGGTAGCTGCATGCACACTACAGATTGTACATGTGTGTTGGTCCTACATGCCTGTCATGTAGCCATGTTTGTATGTATTGCAATTGGTGGACATGTGTGTTGACATACATAACACATGGACTGTTGTATGATATGATGGGTGTCATGGGTAACTAGTACAGAGGGAATGTGTCCTCGGTCAACATTGCTACCTCATGTACTGTTAGCATTCAACAGCCATGGACCCACCTTCCATTTGTGTGTGTATGATTGCTGTAGCCACTTGTCTGCACAGAGGACAGCAAAAGCTATGCTATGTACATATGTGGTGTGTGTTTGGTCCATGCACATATCCACTGCAATTACATGTATGACATAGCCAAACATGTGTGTTCATTGGTGTACAGCGACAGTCATCTGTCACAGCTGTGTAAGACCCAGGGCCCCTGGTATGTGTAGAGTCGACCTGGTTATGTACAGTGGTATCATTGCAATGCATAACACATGATGGAACCCTGTTGGTACATGTGTAGTCTGCACAGTTGCTGTAGACCTATGTACAGTCCACTGGTCATGAGTCACATGGTGTTGTGTTAATGTATGGCTGTGTATTGCTGGTCCAATGACATGGTGATGTGTGATGGCTACATTGTAGATTGTGGTGTGTACCTCTGTGATCTACACCTGAGACAAC